>NW_022436959.1:16870780-16917375 GCF_009761245.1 Sapajus apella | reverse complement strand
GGCCCCATTTATCCATCCTTTTAACAAATAGCTATTTCAAAGCTATAGTCATTGCTTTTTATAAATTCTATTTTGCATTAAATATAGCAATTCTTCTGACTAATGGTTGAAGTAGAGACAGTTGACTTATTTTAACACAGAAAATGCTCATTTCTAGATAGCAACTACTTGTTCAGTAAAACACTTCTATTAAGAATTTACATGGGAAGAAAAACCCAGTGATCAAATAATTTTAGGAAATGTAACATGTTATCCCTCATAAACATCAATTATTTTATATTAGCATATTTAGTATTCTAAGAAGTCCTTAAGTAAACAGAGCAATCAAAAAACACTCTTTAGTCTAGTATTAGGTAAGAGTTAGTATAGATTTAGTCTAAGGATATGTGATGATTAATATTAGATGTCAACTTGGCTGGACTGGGAGATGCCTACATGGCTAGTGAAGTATTGTTTCTGGGTGTGTCTGTGAGGGTGTTGCCAGAGGAGATTGACACTTGAGTCACTGGACGGGGAGAAAAAGGCCTACCCGCCTGCACTCAAGGTGGGTGCTTACCATCCAATAAGCTGCCAGTGCAGCTAGAAAAAGCAGGCCAAAGAAGCAAGGTTAAGCTTGTTTACTTAATCTTCTGGCTCATTCTTCCTGTGCCAGACACTTGTTTCCTCTTCTCCTTCCGCTGGACATCAGACTCCAGGTTCTTCAGCCTTTAGACTCTGGGACTTGCACCAGGGACTTCCCGGGGGCTGTCAGACCTTTAGCCACAGACTGAACTGTGGCTTCCCTGATTTTGAGGCTTTCAGACTGGGACTGAGCCACTACAGGTTTCTCCCTTTCCCCAGCTTCTAGACACTTTGCTTTATAATCGTGTGAGCCAATTTTCACTTCTGCCTAATAAACTCCCTTTTATATTATATACATACATCCTATTGGTTCTGTCCCTCTGGAGAACGCTTACTAATAAAAGACAGAATTACCATTACTGAACATGGGATCAGTGCCTAAGAGGTTGTCATTTTCAAGGGTAATCCTTGAGAATATCCCTTACAAAAGATCTAACTCTCTTACCATAACATAAAGTTGACTTTTTTTAATCAAAGGAAACTAATGAAATTGACCACATTGTGGTCTATCTCTACCTATTGTACATAAATAGTATATGTCAAGAACATATATTGTTCTTGAAATAGCATGCATATCTAATGAGGATAAAAAATATAGTACAACTATAAATCCCTTATGAAGTTGAGCTTCTTTTTGCTTTGCACAGTCATGCTTGTTTGTTCACCTTTTTTACTTTTCTTTCTTTTTTTTCGAGATGGATTCTCACTCTGTAGCCCAGGCTGGAGTGCAATGGCATGATCTCAGCCCAATGCAACCTCCACCTCCTGGGTTCAAGCAATTCTCCTTCCTCAGCCTCCTGAGTAACTAGGATTACAGGGACCCACAACTACACTCGGCTAATTTTTGTATCTTTAGTAGAGACAGGGTTTCAGCATGTTAGTCAGGGTGGTCTCGAACTCCTGACCTAGGTGATCCGCCCAACTCAGCCTCCCAAAGTGCTGGGATTACAAGCTTAAGCCATTGTGCCAGCCATTTGTTTACCTTTTAATTTACCATAAAATGATAGGGAGAAACTTGCCTATTGGTATCCTAAATTTATTACAAGTAGGTAGTAATTTATTGACACTAAGACAAAAATTTCTTCCCTGAGAAGAGCAATAAAAGATGGGGAAAGAACAGTAACATCAACAAACAGTGCTGAAAAAAATGGATTTCCACATGTAAAAGAATAAAATTGGACCCTTACCTATACACAAAATTCAATTCAAAATGGTTAAAAGACTTAAATATAAGATCTGAAACCATAAAACTCATACAAAAAAACATGGAGAAAAATCTCCTTGATGTTGGCCTTGGCAACAATTTTTTTCTGGCCATCACACCAAAACTTCAGAGTACAAATGCTAAAATAAATAAACAGGACTACATTAACTAACAAGCTTCTGCACAGCAAAGAAAACAACAAAATGAAAAGGCAACCTATTAACCAAGGAAAAAATATTTGCAAACCACGTATCTGATAAGGGGTTAATATCCAAAAAGCATAAAAACGCCTTACAATTAAATAACAGAAAAACAACACAATGAAAAAATAGGCAAAGGAACTGAATAGACATTTCTCCAAAGATAACATAGAAATGGCCAATAGGTCTATGAAAACATGTTCAGCATCACTCACTATCAAGGAAATGCAAATTAAAACCGCTAGTAGATAACACCTCACACCCTTTAAAATGGCTGTTATCAAAGAAAATTAAAGTTAATGAATGTTGGTGAGAGTATGAAGAAAAGGGAACCCTAGTATACTGTTGGTGGGAAGGTAGGTTGACAGAGCCATTATGGAAAACAGTATGGAGTTTCCTGAAATTTAAAATAGAGCTACTATATGACTCAACAATCCCTCTTTTGGTTATATACCCAAAGGAAATGCAATTGCCACCTCTTAAAAATAGCTATAATTCCATGTTCATTGCAACAGTATTCACAATGGCCAACATATGGAAACAAGCCAAGTGTCCATCAATGGATGAATAAACAAAATCAATATTATATATATGATATAATGTTATAGAATAGTATAATAACATATATATATTTGTATGGATATAACTTAGCTTTAAAAAAGAAGGAGATTCTGACATTTGCCATAACATAGATCGACCTGGAGCACATTATGCTAAGTGAAATAAACCAGACACAGAAAGAAAAATACAGCATGAGCTCACTTTTTCAGGAATCAAAGGATCAAATATACAGAGATAAAGAATAAAATAGTGCTTATCAGGGATTAAGAGTGGGGAAATGGGGAGATGTAAGTCCAAGCCTACAAAGTAGCACATAGGTAGGATGAGAAACCTAGAGGTCTAATCTACAATATGATGACTGTAGGTAATAAAATTTTATTGTATTTGGAATTTTTGTTAAATAAGTAGACTTTAGCTGCTCTAATCACAAAAAAAGTGTGTGAGAGGACAGATATATTAATTTCATTAATTTGCTTTACTACAATAGCCATTTCACTATTTGTATATATCCCATAACATCATGTTGTAAACCTTAAATACACACAATAACATTTTTAAAAAAAATCAGAACACCTCCCCTCTCTTGGTAACCATCTATCTCTTCATGATTTCAGGGCACCCTGAGCAACACCTTCTTATCAATCAATCCCCATTGCCAAGTGAGTCATGCCAAAAGTCAGGATCCAGGGCTTCTTAGATGTTTAAAGACAAATTTCTCAGGCAGAGAGCAGACCAGTGCCAGAGTTAGAGGTGTTATTTGGTACTGAATTTGATATGGGACAAAACATGAATGAAACTCCCATCTTATTAAAAAAAAAAAAAAAAAGGAAGTTTCCTAAGGATTCATTTCTTAACCTGAAAATAATGCAAATGAGGTTTTTCATTTTCTACTTCATTCTCTAGAAAAAAAAATAATTAGAATATGGTCTTTCCTGGAGAAAGAAAATATTCATAATTTTAGTAGACCCTGGAATACCTTCCTACCTTTTATATAATAATGTTATGATAAAATTTACAGTATCTTTAAGAAGGGGAGTCAATGCAGACTTGCCCACTCATGAATTATTTGTACTTAGCATAGTGCCTAGCACAGAGTGGATTGGTAAAAAATATTTATGGAGGGAAAGTGGAATAGAAAAAAGGAGGAGAGACTTAGACATCAAATATGTAGGCTGCCATTTTTACCGGAGCAAATCTCTGAGTCTAGCTGTTTTAAGATGAAATTTTTAAAATGTTCTAAAAAGAGTTTGGACTCTTTTGGGGAATATATTTCTTTTGTACTCTTGATAAAATCTGTAGGGCTGGACCTATTTTTATTTAAAGATGTCCTATGATTTTAATTGTAAATAACATTCATTTGACTTGCTTGATATTTAATTCATATAATTGGGGCATTCTCTACCTGCTATTCTCAAAAAAAGTCATCCTATTTGTGTGTGTGTGTGTGTGTGTGTGTGTGTGTGTGTGTGTAACACTCAACTAGCACATTAGCATAAGCATTCACAGATCTGGTTAAAAGAGGCTATAGTTGAATCACTGTAATAGTACAGCAGCATATTTAAGGCTTTGATAGATGCTTCAGTTTCAACATACTTTCATAAAATGGTCAGGGTTGTTGCACTTTTCAGTGATTTTGAAGCACTAAAATTTTTATCATCCATCCACTCATTTTATCATCCATCCAGTACTTTTTCAATAACAAGTAGCAAAAAACAAAATCAGGCAGGCTTATATGAAAAAATGAAATGAAATGAAAGAGAGGATATATAGGCTCACTTTACTGAAATCCAAAAGTAAATCCAATTACAAATGTTGTCAATAAATAATATTAGAACTAAATATCACTCTACTTCTTAGATTTCCTTTTTCTCTGTCGTTTTATGCACTAGCAGGCTCTCTCCCTGCATGGGGCAAGATGGCTCCAGCAACTTCAGGCTTAGTTTCTTCCATCTTAACAAGCTCAGTATAAAAGATCTTCTTTCCTAATAGCACCTAAAAAAGTGTGATGAACCAGGAACAGAGTGCCCATTCCTAGGGCCAAGACTAATAGTAAGAAGGGGAGGTTCCCAAAAGGAAGACAAGATGCTGCTATAACAGAAGTAAAAGACATGAATATTGAGGAGCAAAGACGCAAGGGCTGTCTGTTACGTACATATTCTACACTGTTGTGGAATTAGAAGCCAGAGGTATTGCATAATATTTAGATGGTTCACAGGAAATTCATTTTTTTGTTTAAATACTATTAAAATTTCAAAAAAAAATTTTTTTGAGCCTAGATTTCATTTATAAAAATTGACCATTGAAATGAACAAAGAAACAGGCAGGTAAGCCTTTCATACTTTGGTGAGATATTGCATTGTGGTAGCTTAATTTATGAATTTTTTTCCATTTTTCAAATGTTAACAGTCATTCAAAGTTTTGCTAGTCTCAGTTTAGGAGCAAACGTAAGAACAGGCAGTTTTGATATGAATGTTCAAGAGTATGAGCAATACATTATCAGCTACATAATACATTGGAACCAAAAGTAAAATTGCTTGATGAACATGAAGTTTTTGTCTTTAAAATGCGAAGCATCCAATGGAGAAACAAGTAATTCTGAGTCTATCATTCTGACTTCATCTGACATAGCAGAAAGAAGAGTGAACACAAAGTCAGAATATTTTGGTTTCAATAAAAACTTACCATATTGTAGCCCTACAATCTTAGGCAAGTAACTATTCTCAAAGAATTATTCAATTGTCAAAAAGGTATTACGTGGAAAGTACTTATAAAACTTTTAAAATACAATAAAGATTTATGAAACAAAAAGTTTCCTCCATATAATGTGTTTACGTCTGCTCATCCCATGGAAATTCTTAGCTAACTAGTGTTCTTTTATTATTTTGCTCTGATGAACTGATTTTTCTTTATGATTTATTAAATGTTTATGACTATTTCAATATATAACTTATTCATGACCAAACGAGCACTGGAAATACCCTTCATAATCCTGCAGATTGAACATTTTGGCAATGCGGAGAGAATGAGAAATGGCAGTTGTAGGAATAAAGAAAAAAGCTCTTGCTTTGGTAATTTAGTTAAAAAAACAACTACAGATGAGATTTAACTTATTATTAAACAACAATTGATAGAATAAACCTATATTATTTGAAATATCAGTGGTTTCTCTTGTTTATTTTATATGAAACAAACTCCATTTTCCAAATAAGAGAAAAAATTATAGAGTATTTTCTAAATTAAATGTGAAAAATCAGGCTCTGCAAAATTGGAATGTCTTCCAAGCACATGAATATTTTACAAAAGCCCATGACAGTGCCAACACATATTGTCATCCCACCATATACTGATTTCCAGAGCCGAATAATTATACCTGTGGATAGAAAGATAGAGTCCTATGCAGAAATACAGGCCTTCTGTTGAGGTTATTTCATCTTGTGCCATGACATGTCAGCTACAAATAAATAAGCTAAATAATATATTTCCTCATTTAGATGTTTAGAAGATGTACTACCTACACTCTTAGAGGAAAATTACTTAATATTTTCATGTTCATATATTTAGAATATACGGCTTTATTATTGCGCTTTATTTGCTTAACGTTTGTTTCTTCGTTTTCAAAGAAGATGTGCAGTCTGTTCATTTATTATGTGATGCCTTATCTTTTATTGCTTATATTTATCTATTGTCTATAATAATATTAATTGGAAAAAATTCTTAGTGGAGAATGAATTCATAACATTATTCCTATTATGAAAAATGTCATTTTAATTTGCATATTGAGTAGTTTTACAGAGCTGGAATCCCTGGAGCTTAAAGTTTATTTTGATATCTGCTTAATTCATCTGCTCAGTAATGAAGTTATGATGAAACAATTGTGCTGTCAAAAGAAATGATCAGTGCTGTATTATTCTTAGTTGCATTCTCTTTGTCACCTTCCAGTCTTTCACATAAATTGAACAAAGGACACAAATAAACACTTGACACATAATAAAATGAGTTCTAGATTATCTATATGGCCAGTTATTTTGCTATTTTAAAGATATCAAAGATTTGGATAAAATGAGGAAATTTCAGTCTATGATCTCAGTGTTTCCTTATTCTTAAGTTTGTGCAAATAGCTATTCTTAGTCACAATTGGTAAATAGAATACATTTGTTAATATTCTAGTCAACAGAGTTATCATCTATCTTATATGACAGTTTCAATAAATTGGATTTCAAATCAACTAAAATATATGATTAAAATCAACTGAAATGTAAAATGTACTGTGTCCTGGGTAGTACTCTATACAATTCCATATATAAAGTCTCGGTTAATCCTCTAAAAAACTAATGTTACTACTGTAATCATTTTACAAAGAGATTAATGGAAAATCAAAGCCAAACCAGAGAGTGTATTATAGAGATTCAAATCCAAGATTCTAAATGTAAGATTAGAATTCTTCACACTAGTACTCTATGCAGTACAGTGAATAATAACAATCATGGATAGCAGATATTAAGCATCCTTTCTGTGTACTTTTTAAAATTGTCTCATGCCTGTGAGATTATCCCTCTGTTTCAGGTAAACAATTTGGCACTCGAACAGCTGAAGCAGTTGCTCAAAGCCACTCAGTAGGTAAATGGTGAAACTGGGATATAAATCCAAGCCAGTTCACCTAAATTCAACATTTAAAGTCTTCCTGTTCTAGCACACTGACTTACAACTGTAACCAACACTTACAAAAACTAGAATTAAATCTATATGAAATCATTAGACAATACTTCAGGAGCTAAAATTTCAAGGTTACCATCAAGGACTTATTTTCCATTGCTTTATTTATGTGAGGTACTGGTTTAAGAGCTTTTTTGGTTAATAGAGAGCCAATAAATATGAATGGTTCATTCAAATTTTTATTTTGCTTAATATTATATAAATATTTGGCATTATGTGCTGTATTTTCCAAATTCTGGGGGGTTATATAGTTTTTCATGCAATCAGATTAATACATGGTGTTATAACTATTATTCAGTCAGCAAAAGAAGACTAAACATAAGAAAACACAGAAAAATATACATAATTCAATTCTGTGAAGTAATCTAGGCTATAAGCAGGTAAACATGCAATATCATAAATAAATCAATGCATCTTAACATACATACATCTGTACTCACATAAACGCAACGGAACAGGCAGGAAGTTCCAATAAATAAAGGCTAAGAATCCCTAAGCAGTAGGGACTTAACTACAGGAAACAGTATATTTTTAAATCAACTTATTCAGGTATAATTTTCATAAAATATAATGCCCCCATTTTAACTGCACTGTTCAGTAAGTTTTGAAAAATATATAAACCTGTGTAACTACCACCACAGTGAAAATGTGGAAGAGTTATATCATTCAAAATTTCCCTCATGTCTCTACACAGTTAATCCTATTCTCTTGGGACTAGGCAACCACTGATCTGCTTTCAATCACAGATTAGTTGTATCTATTCTAGAACCTCACATAAATGAAATCACACAGTATGTGCACTATTTTGCCTGGCTTCCGCTGCTCTCCATACTGTATTTGATGCTTATCCATGTTGTTTCAATATCAGCAGTTTATTCCTTGTTCCACTGAGTAATATTCCATTGCATGAATCTACCACAAATGGCCTGTCTACCAGTTAATGGATATTTGGATTGCTTCTAGTTTTTGAATATTGTAAAGCTGATATGAACTTTTGTGTACAAGAGCACTTTTATTTCCCCTGGTAAAAAGCTAGTAAATGGAATTTTAGGGTTGTATAAGTGTAGGCTAATTGTACGTGAAACTGTCAAACTGTTCTCCAAATAGGCTGCATCCTTTTACACTACACTAGCAGTGTACGAGAGTTTAAGTTGCTTCATATCCTAAACATATTTGGTGTTGTCGTTAGTCATTTTAGTGACTATGTAGTTGTTTACCATTGTGCTTTTATTTTGCATCAGTGAAACAGTTTACTTTTGAGAGGACTAAGTTATCAAGTGAGAATCCTAGCTAAACCAGTTGACACTAGTGTCACACATGGTTCTGACTCCAAGATCTGGTACCTACCATATGTGTGACTATGAATGAGTTGTCTTAGCTTCTCTATGCCTCAGTTTTCTCCTCTGGTAATTCACGATAAAAATAGTAACTTATTTAGATTTTGTTTTAAACTTTAAAGAGAAAATAAACATAAAGCACTAACCATAGTGTCTGCATCACAGTAAGAGTTCAATAAAATTAACTAATATTATTATTCCTATTTCATAGAATGTAGAAGTTATAAGTTTTTTAAGCCTGCTAATTTTTTGCTAGTGACCGTAATAATAATGTTATGTATTTGAAGTATCTAGCTTGCCCAACATAAGAAAGTGCTCCATAGTAATATTTTTATTGAGAAATCTAATGTCTTCAAAATAAGTGTATCATAAATATAAACAACCGTTACTCTAGAAGGGATCTTTGTATCTAATTCTGTTTTTGTTAAGATTTTGTTTTGTTTTTTAGTTGGGACTTGATCCTAACAAAATATGCAGAGAGCATTATTTTACATAGCCTTTATTCTAGGAAAAATAAAACAGCAGTATCAAATATTTAGAACAGCCTAAAATAGCATCTTACCCTGTATTACCCCAGCTCCATCCACAAGCCACCTCTGTGATCTCAGTAATGCCCTAAAATGCCAACTTCCATTTTATCCCAACATCAAATTCATTACTATATTCTCTCCTCCCTCCCTGAGTAAAATTTCCTATCCAGCTGTTCATGGGGCAGTCTGTAGACAGTTCACTAACACTGCCTGTAACCACTCCTCTGTCCTGCCTGTATCACTGACAACACAGTCAGCTTTCCTTCCCCTCATTCCATTGCCAAACCTCTCTTCAAGTCTGATAGCTCTGCCAAATCATCTAGCTTTTGCTTCTGTGTGGTCTCAAAGAATTGGCACAGAGAGAGAAGCACTAAGTTCTGTGACTTCCTATTGAATTTTTTTTCACTGTTAATAAATAGAGTTAGAAGTAGCCAACAGATACTCTTTTTTTTTTAAAAAGTATTTTTCTGAAAAACAAAGGCATGGCTTAAAACTGCGAAAAGTTAAAGAGTTTGAACTAATTGCCATTCAGTCATTGACTTATTTGGTGACCCTGATATGTTTACTAACAGTTTTTAAATAGCCTTTTACAGGATTTAAAAAAAAAAAAAAAACACTACTACTTTCATCTTGTAAAAAAAAATAGCAATTAACAAATTATATAATGAGTTGTTCTTACAGTTCTTTCATATAAAATCTTCATTGAATGTCATAAATACTATCAGTTTAGAGGCATTAAGTAATGGTACATGCAACTACTGCCACCATCAATACCAAAACTAACAAACATAGGCTCAACCTACTGGGAAGAATTACAGTGAGAAAATATTAGAATCCTGCCCCAAAAGACACGTAGAGCAGGTAGTCACTAATAAAGAGCCTCAGGCAGGACAAACAGGTAGAAGTCCACCAATCAGCATTAGGATTCGAACACAAAGCTGGAACCATTCAACAACCAAAGTAAAGGTAAGAGTTGCATAGATTTAGTTAGGCAGTAGATCACATGGGTCCTGAAGATTGGCATAGAAGGCAGGCTATCTTTAAGCAGGTGGCAAATGAACTCATCCATGAGGAGGGTGAAATGGGAAAGGTGGAAACCAGACTGCACATGCCTCCAGATGTGTACCGTTTAATAAGACAAGAAGTCATTTGCCATGTTCACAGCATACTCCACTTCCTATGCCCCATTTCTGGCATTTTTTTTCTTTTAGGCCCATCCATATTCAATCTACTTCTAAAGCTAAGCAAGATGCAAATTGGGGTTCACTCTCTCACAGTTGTCACTGAGTATTAAATTTGAGTCTATTCTTATTAGCCAAACTCTTAACCTAAAGTTGAATCAATTGAGGACTGAACTTCACTGATACTTGGCTGATTTTCCTTATCTTAGCATAGCTTTCTGGGCTTCTTCTTGCCTTCACTCTTAATGTTGAACTAGACTTCAAGTCCTGACTCCTCCTGTTTAACCCAGCTCTCTGGCCAACCACACGTTACCCTGACAATCACTCTTAGTTTCTCTTCTCCAATTACTCAGAGGACTATGGTGGAATGGCTGAAGAGGAGGACAACAAAGGGTACCTTCTGCCATTGCCACAAAGATTATTAAAGAATGACCTCTATAAATAAACAACATGCAAATCCCTTCAAGACTGAGCAGATACGAGCATCAGGAGATTCCATGGATGGAGGAGTTTCTAAAGTGCTTCCCCAGGGTGTGACATTGGCATTTTCTCACTTTGCTTTTCACTCCAAGCTCATACACTGTCTGTAAGAAGATGCTACTCCTCCTTTTAAGTCTCAGGCCTCATCTACCCTGACACACAGGATATTTTAAAATTCCATGAAAGAAACAAAGGGAATCAGTTATAGAAAATCCAAATAGCAGAAGCATGGCTAAGTTTCCATATTTTGGGTTTTATGTCCCAAAACATGTGAATTTTGTTCTAAAAGGGGCTGAACCAAATTCACAGGTCTCTTTCCCATGTGGCAGGTATGATTTTAACAAGCACACACTCAAGTATCAGAAATGCAATTGGGCTTGACAGATAATATCTTGTTCTACCTACTCCAGAAACCGCCCCCGCCTTCCCACAAAACATAGAATATACATTTTTTATTTTGTATTTATGAGTCTCTCATTTAAATTCTTCCTATTCTTCCAAACTTAGTACCTGGGTGTAGAATGAAGCTGACATGGTCTCGGACATGAATGTGAAACATACAAGTCTCCAGGTGATATACCACATCCCACTTGGTCCCTGGGTAATGGCCTCTGTCCTAGTTACTTCTACAGTGGTGTCACCACATGGCTTCTGAAGATCCTTCTGAGTTGAGATTGTCCTCCTTGGTCTTTGGAGTAAATCCTTTTACCTTTGCTGATGTCCATGAACTTTGCCTTAGCCTTTAGTCACAAGCATCTCACATCCTACAGTCTATCTGGCTACACTAGCCTTCTATTGATCACAAAGGCACGTAGCACTTATGAATGGCCTTGGGGACCATATGCTCTCTTATCTGTTTTCTCCACACCACACTAAAGTGAGACTTCACTGAGTTAGTTATCCACCCCCTTGGATAACTATTGCTAGATAAATACTGCTGGCATTTCAGAGACATGGGATTTCTCCATGAAACTTTCCATATTTCCAGGTTATGTCCAGGAAAGCAAGGCATCACCCCCAAAGATCTTAAAATTACCAAACCTACCTGAATATTGTTTATTCGTTCTTTAGGATTCAGCCGTAGGAGGGGAATCAAAACCCTAGAGACATTTCCTTATCTGTTTTCCAGAATCCATCTCTTTCTGACCAGCTGGGCTGTCCTCCTCCTATGGGCCAAGAAATCTCCTTGCATTGCATATTTTTTTCCCCTATTCATTGGTTCTGCCATATAAATTGCCTGATCCTCTTCAAGCTGAATGTTCGCTTTGGGAGTGTGAGAAAATCATCTTCTTAACTAAGCCAGGCAATTTCAGTGTTCAAAAATGCTTGATTTTAGACTACATTCAGGCCTATGTATCCCTGTCTGTAAGAGTGTCCTGCTTTCTCCACGAAGTAGTGCATGCTATTGACTCAGTGCTTTGGAGAACTAGAACTAGAAACTGAGAATGACTGCAGCTAAGCTATATTGATTTATTTTCTTGGAATTAGTACCTCAGTTTTCCCAGGAAGCAAAATTAGTATCTCTGTAATTCCTAACAGTTTTCCTTTGCGGCATATATTTTCTTTGTCTTTTTTTTTTTAGATGGATCACAGAGTATTGTCCAGGCTGGAGTGCAGTGGCTCGATGTTGTTTCACTATAATGTCCTCTGCTGAGATTCAAGCAATTCTCCTGCCTTAGCATCCTGAGTAGCTGGGATTATAGGCATGCACCACCATACCTGGCTAATTTTTTTTTTTTTTTGTAATTTTAGTAGAGATGGGGTTTGACCATTTTGGCCAGGCTGGTCTCAAACTTCTCACCTCAGATGATCTGCACACCTCGGCCTCTCAAAGTGCTGGGATTACAGACATGAGCCACTACACCCAGCCTGTGGCATATATTTTCCACCACATAAATATAATTGCTGGACATACTTGACCCTCAGGGCAAGGACAAAGAAATCAGACTGTAGTCTCCTGAGTCTCTCCCACTTATTAAATAATTGGCAGCATTATGGAGGCTTCGGGAAGAACCTTCATCCCACCTAACGCACATGGCCTTATCTATTATAAGAGCTTTGCTTTGTAATACTTTAATTGGTCATTATCATAACAATTGACATACTATATATATGTTAATAAAAACACACATAGAAGAGCTGTTCTGCTACAATCCATAGATAAAAACAAAAATTATGCTTATACTTGAATAGGAAGTATATGAGATGAAAGTCTTAACTCTTTATGGAAAAAGAAAATGCACTAGACAAGAAAGAAATACATGAAATTATTGGGAAACTCCTGCAAGGATCAGGATTCCACTTTTCTGTTGTCAAAGAGCAATTTAATTTCAGAGCTACCAGAAGAGTTAGGCCTGGAGTGTGTTCTCTAATGAACTCTGTTGACTCTAAAGAGAAACTTAAGACTACCAATTATTGGATGCCTGTCAAGTGTCCTTGGTTTAATCTATATTATCTCATTTCGTGCTCACAACAACATTTCAAAGTGGGCATTATTAGCTTCACCTTTAAAGGTACAGAGATAAGGACCCCAGTTACCAGCAGAGGTATGATTAGACTTATTTCTAAAAGATGAAAAAATGTCCTCAATGTGTGATTGAAGCAAGTTTATGAATTGCTTCAAAATCTTCCCCTGGGGAGTGAGGTATCAGAAACATGTTCCCCACCCCAAAAACAGTGCAAATAAGAATCATACTTTCACCTCGAAGTTGATCTTTAAATTCAGCTTTTAGTTCCTGTTGAGATTTAGTATTGGTTGTCTCCTGTTCAAGTCAACTGATATTTCAGTCAGGTATTTAAAAAAAAAAAAAAAAAAAACAGTCTCTTTAGAGAAAGTGCCTCAGCAGGATTTGAATGGGCACTGGGGAGAGGAGCACTACCCAGTCAGTAGAACAGTTACTCAAGGTGAGCCCTGTCCTCTGTCCTCAGGCAATCTTTGAAAGGAACTACAGTTGAAAGCAAACAGAGAGGCAGAAAGAGCTGGCCCAAAAAGTGACACTCAATGGTGGTCTTTTATCCTTTCAGTTCCTCCCTTTCACATGCAATTGTATACCCCTGTTTTCTAACTCCTGAAGCTTATTTTAAATACACTTTAGTAGTTTGAGGAGATTTTTAAATTCTATTTGATTTTTATGTTTTTGAGTGATTTAAAACATGTCTAGGAAATGTTGCTTTGTGGTAGGTTGCTATGGAGGATCCAATAGGGAGCAAAGACAATATCTGCTTTTTATGTTTTGCAATGTTTATCTTATTGAATCCTAGGGTATCCTCTCAGAAGTAGGTTGGAGTCAGGTTTTCTTATTTTTATTTACAGGCTGGAAGTGAAATAAAACCCAGGTAGGTGTTAAATGTCATGCCAGAAGCAAGTAGAACTTACAGGAATACATCACTGAGCTAAAATACACTAAAACAGCATTTTTCAAAGAATTATTCATAGGGTCCAAGAGATGATTTTTTGGAAAAAGAATTTCTTAGTCAAATATATTTGCATACTCATCCATATTAAATGTGCTTCTTGAGATAAACAGTGCTCACATTAAAGGATCTGTGAAGTCCTGAAATTAAAGACAATCTCAAAAAAGTTTAACTCAGCATCGTTTCATCTAGTACATTTTGTTTGCTTGTTTAGTAAGTATCTGTTTATAGCAACAAAATATATTTTGGGAAATACTCCATGAAAGAATATCATCTCTCAATACCTCTATATATGTCTGTATACATATGTCAGACTTACATGATAAGATTAACAAACTATTTGCCTCAGATAGGGACACATCTAAATTATCACCAAAGAAAGGTTGCTGGGGGGATGGAAGGAAGGGTGAGAGAGCTGCTTTCTTATTTGACTTTGCCATTCCTGTCACTGGTCATTTTCTTTTTTATTATACTTTAAGTTCTGGAATATATGTGCAGAATGTGCAGGTTTGTTACATAGGTATACACGTGCCATTGTGGTTTGCTGCACCCATCAACCCATTATCTAGATTTTAAGCCCCACATGCATTACGTATTTGTCCTAATGCTCTCCTTCCCCGTGTTCCCCAACCCCCAAAAGGCCCAGGTGTGCGATGTTCCCCTCCCTGTGTCCATGTGTTCTCATTGTTTACCTCCCACTTATGAGTGAGAACATGCAGTGTTTGGCTATCTGTTTCTGAGCTAGTTTGCCGAAAATGATGGTTTCCAGCTTCATCCATGTCCCTGCAAAGGACATGAATTCATTTCTTATGGCTGCATAGTATTCCATGGTGTATATGTAACACATTTTTCTCTATCCAGTCTATCATTGATGGGCATTGGGTTAGTTCCAAGTCTTTGCTATTGTGAATAGTGCTGCAATAAACATACATGTGCATGAGTCTTTATAATAGAATTACTTATAATCCTTTGGGTATATATCCAGTAATGGGATTGCTGGGTCAAATGGTGTTTCTGGCTCTAGATCCTTGAGGAATTGCCACATTGTTTTCCACAACAGTTGAACTAATTTATGCTCCCACTAACAGTGTAAAAGTGTTCCTATTGTTGTTTCCAGGCTTTTTAATGATTGCCATTCTAACTGGAATGTGATGGTATCTCATTGTGATCTTGATTTGCATTTCAATAATGGCCAGTGATGATGAGCCTTTTTTCATATGTTTGCTGGCCATATAAATGTCTTCTTTTGAGAAGTGTCTGTTCATATTTTTTGCCTACTTTTTGATGGGGTTGTTTTATTCTTGCACATTTGTTTAAGTTTCTTGTACATTCTGGATATTAGCCCTTTGTCAGATGGATAGATTGAAAAAATTGTCTCCCATTCTGTAGGTTGCCTGTTCACTCTGATGATAGTTTCTTTTTTTGTGCAGAAACTCTTTAGTTTAATTAGATCTCATGTGTCAATTTTGGCTTTTGTTACAATTGCTTTTGGTGTTTTACTCATAAAGTCTTTGTCCATGCCTATATTCTGAATGGTATTGCCTAGGTTTTCTTCGAGGATTTTTATGGTTTTAGGTTTTAGGTTTAAGTCTTTAATCCATCTTGAGTTAATTTTTGTACAAAGCGTAAAGAAGGGGTCCAGTTTCAGTTTTCTGCATATGGCTAGCCAGTTTTCCCAGCACCGTTTATTAAATAGGGAATCCTTTCCCCATTGCTTGTTTTTCTCAGGTCATTTTTCAACCCTATTGTTTCTCCTCCGCTCAGTCTCTCTGCTTAGCTGCTTGGTTTATTCCTGTGTCCACCCCCACTCCCATTAATTGGATTATATTTCCTCAGTAAACAGAAAGAACAGCTGTAACACTACTGGGTCCTGCGTTAGTCACATAAAGGCTAAAATTAAAGCACAGTTCTTGTCCTGGAGGTGTTCTCTACCTAAAAGAGGGAAAGCAGAAAAAAAAACAAAAAAAAAAAACAAGCAGACAAGACAAGCCCCGAGGAGGAGCCTCCGACACAGGCAGGAGAGAGGTCTTGCTGCATGAGGTGGTGGGACATGGCTCCTTCCTGCTTCTTCAGTCATGTTAAAAGATAAGCTATGACACATTAAAATTTTAAAGAATTTATTTGAGCAAACAGCAATTCATGAATTAGGCAGCTCCAAACAGGAAGTGGTTTGGGATGCCCCCCAAGGTGGCTGAAAGGGAATCTTTTACAGGTTGAATGCTGAAGCAGAGCCGAGAATCATTTGACTGGTGAAAGTTTGAGCAATTACCTTATTTGAACTTTGTTGGTGGGAAGTACAAGAAAATATAACTAATGTCCAATTGACCACTGGTGATGGGCTGAGCTTAAGTTTCATTTTGCCTATATAGAAACCGCAGTCTAATGGCCTCCCATTTAACGTTTCTGTTTGTTTTGTACTGTTTGTTTTGAGATGGAATCTTGCTCTGCCACCCAGGCTGGAGTGCAATGGCACGTTCTTGGCTCACTGCAACCTGGGCCTCCTGGGTTTAGGTGATTCTGATGCCTCTCAAGTAGCTGGATTACAGTCACCCACCATTGTGCCTGGCTTATTTTTGTAGAGATGGGTTTCACCATGTTGGCCAGGCTGGTCTTGAACTCCTGACCTCAGGTGATCCACCGACCTCGGCCTCCCAAAGTACTGGGATTACAGGTGTGAGTCACTTAGCCTGGCCCATGTAATGTTTAAACAGTGATAATATTATAGAAAACAGTGCTTACTGTTATGGATGACAAAATAGATTTAGCAAATTGTAGCAAATAAAAGAGTTTTTAAATTGCTCTCTTTACAAAGCAGTTTCTACCAAGGCATGTAGATGAGAAAAGCAGGTTCATTTGAAACATTGCATGATTAGTTCCTCCCATAGAGAGACACTAGCTAAAGAGTTATGGAGAGTTAGATAAATGTAACATGGTAAGGAGTTTGAACTTTACCCTGGAGAAAATACCGTTAGCAAACACATATAACTTTTAACCCCATAAGTCATTTTGAGTCTCTAAAGATTCTCTCACCTTTTGCAACCGCATGTTCTCAAACCTTGAATCCCCTCTCTTTTTCTGTGTACATATCCAAAATCTATCCATGCATCCAGATCAAACTATTTCAACTCATTATGCCATAATTTCTCTAAATATCTCAACCCAGACTTCTTCCTCCTGTGAATTCCTCTGCAGTCACTGACTGTGTATTCATGTACTACATTATAAGTTACTCCTTATAAATACATGTGCTTCCTACTGAACTCTATAGCAAACACCTCAAAAGCAAGGAACCATATTGTATATCATAGGAACACTGTGGTAGGAAGCATCTACCTGGCTTCCAGGGACACCCCTCTCCTAGTATTCATGCCTTTGTGCAACCCCCTTTCCTTGAGTGTGAGCTGGACCTACTGACTCACTTCTAACAAATAGAATACCATAAAAGTGACAGGGTTTTTTTCTAAGAATAGGTTACAACACAACTCTGGTTTTTGTCTTTCTCTCCTTCTCTTGTCCTCTTCCCCTGTTTCTCACTCACTTTGAAAGAAGTCACCCACTATATTGTAAGCTGCCTGAAAGAGATGCCCATGTGGCAAGAAACTCATGTGTCTCTAGCCAGCAGCACATAAGCTATAGGCTAACGTGAAAGCTGATTATAATTCAGGAAAGCCTTGAGATGACTTCAGCCTCAAAGGACATTTGGTTGCAGCCTTATAAGATTCTGAACCAGAGATGTGTAACTAAACTGTACCTGGATTCCAGGCAATCAGTAATGACAAAAAATATGTATTGTTTTAAACTATTAAGTTGTGGGATAATTTATTACACAGTCATAGCTTAAAAAAAATCTAAAGTAACAACCTACAAAATAAACATAAAATATGTCTGAGGACAGTTGAATAAATGGAAGAACATATTGGAAATAATGGATCCAATGTTTATTGGATGAATGAATCCAAGATGGATATTCATAAAAATTCCATCAGGTTTATTTTGTATTAAAATGGCCACAAACTTATCTTTATATTATACAAATACCCTTGCTTTTATTCTTTTGGAAATTTCAATTATAAGAAAGGTTATTGTGAATGACCTGAACTTTTTTTGAGTTTTTGTACAAAACACACAATTGAAAGTCACAGAAGATACACTCAACAGGAAATTTACCTGCTTACTCACATTTCACACCACTGATGCTTTTCTCCCACATACGCATGGCTATTTCCATGGAACTATGATGCTGAGAACATCTGCCAGGAAGGCATTTATGGATTCAGTGTGCCTGAGACTTACAGGTGTGAGAGAGAAAGCAAGACATCCATATAAGGAAGCGAGATGCACCATCTTTTCCATAAGGGGTAACCATGGAATGTTCTCTTGATTAAAAGTTAGTCTAGAATGGGATCCGGGAATCAACATTTTTATGTATTTATCCTGACCATATTTTGAAAAATTTGAGCTGAGGGCTTCAATGCAGATAAATTAGCTGCTAACCCAGAAGCACTACAGATGTAAGTTTCTAAAGAGTTGCTGAAGAGACTCCGTAGGGGTAAAATGAAAAACTGGGAAGCAGGCAGCTCAAAAGCGAAACAGAGAGGGGAATCAAGAAAACTTTCTTCTGTGTAACAACTTTCTTCAAGACTGGCTTTGCCTTGAGGTAGGGTTGGCATGAGGTGTAGTTGTGTGAAACAGTCTGCTCTCTGACTGCAGGATTGTCTCTGCTTTTCTACATAGAGGTGGAGCTGGAAAGGAGGGAGAAAGTCATAACATTCTCATGGAATGATATGGGTAAATATGGCTAATGTGTGAAAGAACTGAGATATAAGTAGAACTCAGACTAGATATTCAACATAGAAGACCAAACTTGGATGTTTGCCTTTCATGTTCTTGCTTTCTCTATGAGACTGAGAGAACTGAGCTACGAGCGCTTTCTCTGCCCCATTGTGATAGTTAATAATTCCCAGAGATGGTCTCCCACACCAAAGGGAATGTGTGCAGAAGTAGCAAATGGTTCAGCAATTCCATTTTAAGGGTTATCCAAAAGTCTATTTAATCTCTAGCCTCTTTATACTTGCAAAAGATTAATTTTCCTACCAGATAAAATATTTTAAGAACAAACCTGGTTTGTTGTTACTTCTCTGCTGTATTAGTTACATTTCAGTCAGAAGATAGAAACCTCATAGTAATCTGAACAGGGAAAGTTTAATATAAAGAAACAGCAACATAGGATTGGAGTCATAGGGAATTATATAACAGTGGATGGGAGGAAGAAAGTTCTGATGGGGAAGGGCTGCTGGGGGAGAGAACTCACTCAAGAAAGGAACAGCTTGGAGGAAGAGAATCCTCCCCAAACCTGGAATTCAGATCCCATTGAGGAGGATATGGTTGAAGCACACTAGATGGTGGAAAATCTCATTGGGTTATTCTAAATCAGAGAGGGTCCCCAGCTGTCAGTTAGGCCAATTGAGAATTGTCTTTTGAGACACTGATGAAATTCACAGGAAGCTGCTTGATTAGGTTGCTGTTGACCTGCTGGAAAGCCAACTGGTGCATCACTAGACTCATAGGAAAGCCACCTGGAAGTGGTGGGAGTCCAAAAGATATATGGTTACTTAACTGGAAAACCAGGCAACTTGTTAGCTACTCTCAGGAGTACCACTGAACTTACTGCTCGAAACAGCCCAAGATGGGGATTGTGCTGAAGGAAGCTGGAAAGGTGCCACTTTCTGCTAGATGTCACACTGCTGAAAGAAAAAAAAAACAACTACGCCTTCTGCAGGAGCTCAACTAGAAGAGCACACTTAAAGCAGAAACAAAACAAAGCAAAACATATCCTCAGGTGTCCCTTCAATATCATCTGTTGACAATGTTAAGCAAGGCCCATTTTTGTTATCACTGAGCAGGAAAAAAGGGCTAATTTAGAACTGAGAGGGAATAAGTGGATAACTGGCACATCTAGCTATCTACCTACAAGCCAAATTCAAGGTTTTCTTTTCTCAGAGACATTTTACTATAGATACTTTATATATATAGTAAATGTGTACATTTACTATGTATACTTAATACATGGTAAAATGTCATTTTCTGAGAACTGGGTAAAAAAAAATATTACATGAATTCACATTTAAATTACAACTTTTGTACTTCTCATTTATTTGTCTAAGTGTCTCTGTTTTTAATCTAGACAGACAGCTGTATGACCAGGAAACAGATACTTCCTGTTAGGGTCCAACTGACTATGTTGTGTAAGTCTACTTACTTAAGATGAACTGGAAGTGATCCTGGAAAACCTTTACGTCTCTTTTTAATTTTGAGGATAAGGGGCTTGAAAGGCTCATAATATCCGCAGATGACAACTATATGGAGAGCTATTTGGTCAGCAACAACAGGTTTATCTATCCCAAACTCGTTTTTCTCCTCAATTCTATTCTTATAAAAAATTCAGTTTTTGAGTCATTTCTTGGATTAACTATTTCTAGTATACCCTTTATAAGAAATTACAGATGTAATTCTAAAAGGAGTAGCACACTAAGTAATTCAGTGCATTAGCAGAGGCAAGTAACAAGGAAACGATCCCTATTGGTGGCAAAAGAAGGGAATAATTTTTTTAATGCAGAACAAAGATCAGCAAACTTTTTCTGTAAAGGTTTAAATAGCAAATATTTTAGGCTTTATAGGCTTCATGACCTCTATTGCAACTACTCAACCCTGTTCTGTAGCATGAAAGCAGCCATAAGCAGTATGCTCGATTACAACTTTGTTTAGAAAAACACGCAGCAGGCAGAGTTTGGCCCATGTGGAGTTACCCAACCCTTGAAGCAGAGAAACAGAAAGAAAATTGGATAAAGAGGACATTTCAGAGGAGAGAAATAAGGAGTATTATAGCCCCTGATATCTAAAGATGTAAAAGGTACAAAAATTGTTAAGTCTTGGCTCATTAGCCAGCTCAGAAACTTTGCCCAAGGAAGACGTAGCATAGTAGGTGCAGACTATGGCCTAACACAACCCTGGAAGCTGCCTACACACTAAGTCTCAGTTTTCTCTTCCATACGATAGAGAAATTATAGCTTAACTACCTAGTTTTTGTGAGAAGAAAATAATATACAGCTACATTATAGATGCTCACTATCTGTTCTACATCCTCTGTGTCTCAATTTCCTCACCTTTCATTGAGCAGTTTGCATTAAGTTAAGCTCTAAGGTCCTTTTCAAGTTTCATATATGATCACTGGATATCATGGAGCTGTCCAACAAGAGATGTGTATCATAACTTAATCAAGGAGTGAGGGCCTTTGTTGTCCACCATCACAGACTCATCAAAACTGTTTTTTCCTAGTGTAAAAGAAACACATGAGGACACCTTCATGTTCTTCTACCAAACTGTCTAAATAGTGGCTCTCAGTAGGAGGAGGGGGCTATTACTACTATGATTTTTGTGTGTCTCCAACATTGGGAGACCTACCAGTATTTATTTAGTGGGCAGGAATCAGGGATGCTAGGCTTTCTGTAATGTATGAAGCAGCCACGTGAAATGACTAAGCACTGTGTTCTGTATTGATTTTTATTTTCCCGCTGGACATTACATGAGTTTAGTACTTGCTGGTAATTTTCTGAGCCTAGAACTGAATCCATTTCACATATAAATACAAGCCATTTTTGAACTCTTAGTATATACGGATTTTTTTCAGAAGTGTAGCTACCATGTAAATTGATGAAATATTTTACTTTGTTTTTATCAGTACTTTATGAAGACTAAAAAAAAAAGATTTCCAAGAAAAGCACATCATTGATTCCGATGCCTATTATGACATTGTAGTCATAAACATAGTATAGTTGTATCAGTCTTCAGTCATGTCCACAGTGTTTCTGTATGTGAAAGCATCCAACTACCACACTTTGTTTTTGTTTTGAAAGCATCTGACTAGCACATTTTGTCTTATGTTTGCTTTAAAATACACATAACTTAATTCTTTATTTCTTCTTTAAGAATTAGAGAAATATGTTACTGTTTTTAAAATATCACTTGCAACTAAGTTCTATTAATTATAAATTTACTTTCAGATTGCTAAAGAGGATGTTGCCTAGAATCTGATAAGATTGAGGACTCCCCTACAAATTACCCTAAGCAATCATTGTCCTAGATTTCTTTTATTAATGACTAATAAGTAAAGACAACAAAGTAACTTTGCCTCAAGTTCCCTAGAGAAGATATTACAGACTCTCATTAAATATCTTATATTTGCAGATGCTGCCATGTTATTAATAAGACGAAATTTTAAATAAGTTACTTTCTAATACAAACACTAAAGTTGTTTGATTTTCCATGAGATAGAAAAATAGTGGACCCTGTAGTCCCCTTTATTTGTAGAAAGATGATTAACAGTTCAACAGCCAGAAACAGCTGACATTGTCCCACCAGATCTTCCTGGAGAAGCTTCAGTGTTCAGATTTCTGCAGTGATTCCTACCGGCATTATCATCAATTAACTCCTGCTTGGTGCTGAGTTTGTAGACCTACAGCTTTTCTGGCTCAGATTTTTATAGCTTTTTGTCAGGTATTTGAAAGAGCCCTAGCAGTGCTTCCTCAGAAGAGAAACCTGGGCAAAATGTCTTCAATTACCTTTTTCCATTTCTATTAGAAATGAAGAGAAGGACTCTTCAATCTACTAGGGGCTGAGATCCAAAATTTCTTTTTGCTCTAAGTTTAAAAAGTCAGACACAGAAAAACAAATAATGTATGATCTCACTTACATGTGAGATCTAAAATAATCAAACTCATAGAGGCAGAGAGTAGAATAATGTTTGCCAGGGGTTGAGAGGTGGGACAAGTGGGGAGGTGATGTTAAAAGGGCACAAAGTTTCAGTTTCAGTGATACAAGACGAATAAGTTCTGGAGATCATTTATACAGCATAGAGCCTGTAGCTAACAATATTGTATTGTATGTTTAAAATTTGCTAATAGGCTGAATCCCATGTAAAGTGTTCTTCCTCCATCCACCCCCTCCAAAAAATAGTATTTAAAAGGGCAGGAGGAAACTTGGGGAGGCGATGGATGTGTTTACGTCCTTGATAGTAGTGGTGGTTTCATGGGTATATATTTATGACCAAACTTCTGGAGTTGTATTCATTAAATATGCACAGTTTTTTACATGTCAATCATACCTCAATAAAGTGTTTCTAAATGTATACTTGCCAAAGAAAACACCCCAAGATTCTTTCACGTAAAATGAAGATAAATATAAACTTAACTCTCTTCACTGAAACTTGCCAAATACAGATTAGAAAGTCCACCATGACAGGTATATAGAACTTTGAATGACCACTTTTAAATTTATGATTCTTTACTTCCTACATATGTGAATGCTGTTTTTTCCAAAGAGACTCTTAGACTTCGTGGTAGCTCCTTGATGCCATGTGAAATAATTTAGACTGGCTTTAGAAATGTCATCTTGCTCTGTGCTTATAAGGCAATTTCAGAAATTGTAGTTCAGAGTAAAACTGAATGGGCTTTTCTTCCATCTCAGATAATAGATTCAAATTACCAGATCAAGTTCCATACTGAAACTGGTCAAAGGGATTTTTGCCTCACACTTTCATCTCATTGATATAGATGAAGTGACCAGTTACAGTGGACTAATTTTCACATTATTTTACAACTCTGTCTGCTCTTAAGGCTGGGACAATGCGTGTCAACTATTTCAATGTTATTAATATCTGAAGCATTGAATGTATCCTAGCAACCACATTTTGAAGCAATTCTTAGCTTTTGAAAACGTTTCCAAAAGGATGTACACTTATTTTTTATTCATATGTAATTTCCATTACTGTTAGGCAATATCTCTCTGGTATCTCAAATAATTTGCTCGCCATGTTTGATGTGAACATCTCGTCTAGAGAACATATAAATTTGTATATAGAGCCAGTTTACCTCTGATTTCATTTAATCAAACTTCAGGTCTCCTCCTCTGACATTTTCAAGGGAGGAGATAGGCTATAACACTATCAAAATCCACACAAGGTTCTGTTGAGATTCGTTCAGGCCTTGAGCACGTTTGATGACTAGGGGCTTCATGATTGGTTTTGGTTTGGAGGAAAATCAAAAGCGTTTGGATGATTGAGGGATTAGGATGAAGATAACAGCAAGCTGTCTCATTCATTTATGGCTCCTGTCTCCCAAGAGGTACGTTGGGTGCCTGTCTGAGCTGCCCTGAGAAGGGGTAGAGGTGAAGGACAGAGGCATTAGTGTGGGACCTGGTGGCGTGGCTGCTTATTCAAGCTATTACCTAGAGTGGAAAAAAGGGTCTTAGGGACCGCCATGTGTCTCTGGTATGCTGAGAACTCTAGCTAATGAAATGTAACTCTATCTCTTTGCCAGCATCCAGTGACAACCAGTCTCTCGACGTGCTGAGCCCCACCAGCGGTAGCAGTGGAGTATCATCTTCAAGCATTTGTGAGGGAACACAGCTCAACAACAAAGTTTGAAAAAATGAGACAATAGTTTATGAATTTGCATGGGCTATCCCCAGGAACTACCAGAAATAATTAGATGAAATTTATGGGGTGGTGAAACTCCTGTATTATTCATAAAGAAATACGAGCCAGTGGTTTATTATAAATAAGATAACCCACTTTCTAACCAAAGCAGGGGAAATTCCCATGCTTGAAATATCATCCCAGAGATGTCATCTCATCCAGTTAGAATGGCTATTATCAAAAAGACAAAAAATAACAAATGCTGATGATGATGCAAAGAAAGAAGAAATGCTTGTATGCTGCTGGTGAGAAGGTAAGGTAGTATAGACATTATGGAAAACAGTATGTAGGTTCATCAAAAACTAAAAATAGAACTATCACATGATCCAGCAATCCCACTACCAGTTACATATCCAAAAGAAAGGAAATCAGTATATAGAAGAGAGATCTGCACTCCAATATTTATTGCAGCACTATCCACAATAACCAGGATATGGAATCAAAGTGTCTATCAACAGATAATGGATAAAGCAAATACTGTATATATACATAATGAAATATTAGCCAGCAATAAAAAGTATGAAATCCTGTCATGTACAGAAACATGGGTACAATTGGAGATCATTAAGTTAAGTGAAATAAGCCAGGCCCAGAAAGACAAATATGGCATGTTCTCACTTAAACATGAAAGAAGTAGATCCCATGGAGATAAAGTGTAGAATTGTAGTTACTGGAGTCTAGGGATGAAAGGGGGAGACAGGGATGAAGAGAAGTGGTAAGTGGGTACAGAAATGCAGTTAGATAGAAGGAATAAATTGTACTATTAAATAACACAGTTTGGAAATTACATTCAACGGTAATATATTGGTTATTGCAAAATAGCAAGAAGAAATTGTAATGTTCCTAACACACAAAAAAAGTTTGAGGTGATTCATATCCCAATTACCCTCACTTGATAATTACACATGTATACATGTATCAAAATATTATATGTGCCCCCAAAATGTGTACAATGATATGTCAATAAAAAACATACACACAAAATACCACCCTAAAGTCACATTAACATCCAAGATCACTTCAGATCCAAACATCAGAAAACAGGTTTAATATTTCCATATAACAATCTTATAATTATCTGTTAATGTCTTAATTATCTTATAATTATAAAAATAAGTTTAATCTTTCTATATAATAACCTTATCATGAATCTTATAATTATATATAATGAGAATTTAATTCTTATGTTCCTCCTTCAGCCTAGCTCACTTCTCTGTACACAAACATATCACAGATGTACATACTCTCTGCTTAGCAGATTATCTCACAACAGCAAAATTGAAAACAAATAATCCTTTCCTTATAGCTATTCTATGCACCAATAAAACATGGAGGATGGTTTTATAAATGTAAGTAAGTTAATTTTCTATAATTAAAAAATTATCTACATCTGCAGAGAGGTTTGGATTAAGGGCATGCATTTGTCAATATCCTTTGAATGACACACCTAAAATTTTAGTTATTTCACTATACATATATTCTACATTTAAAATTGCAGAGAAATACTGAACTCTGGTTAATAAGTTTGCTTTTCTACGTTGTATGAATTAGCGATTTTGAAACTACCTTTTATATATTCTACAATTAAGCAAAAATCTAAATATATTGACTGTAATGGGAGTGGGTTTCTCACAGTTGGAGGGGAGAGTTACATGTATGGAAGTACAAGACTAGGATGTAGGCCTGTGGTATTGGACTAGTATTAGAGTCATCAATTTGGATTCAGAAAGAGAGAGAGAAACAGAGGAGAAAAAGACTCAAAATATTGCCAAAAAAAGTCAAATATTCTTCTACTAAGGACTTGCTATGCTATACTCATTATTTGTTAATTAAATAAATGTGCATAAAATAGGAAGTAATAGTGTCAGAAATTTCAAACTTACAAGTATGCAACAATTAGTCATTTATGATGGTATTTATATTAATGGCATTTTCTTTTAAACATTTTAGTCCAAAATGAAAAAAAAAACATTTTTTAAAAGATACTATAATTTAAGTATTGGGAATGTTTAGAGTTGGAATAATTATGTTTATCTGAATACATAGGGATATGTCTATTTATCTGCCAAATAAATACAAAACACACAGAATTTATCAGTTGCAAGAACTCTGCACCAGAACTGTAAAAAACTGTTTCATTTTGAAACCTGAAACAAAAAGACATTTAGCTAATTTGTGAGTGAAAAATACACTTGCTAAATGTCCCTTAAACTTTTGGCAAATGATGAAATATAGCTCCACATTTTTTGGCTAGGTCATATTATATATAGTGGTTTCATTTTTCTTCCATGGTGAGTTTTTCACTCTTGTTTCCATTTCTGGCTTTAGATGAAACCTCACAATTATGCTGAGAAACCCTGCTTTCATATTGTTTTGAAAATGAGACTTTCATGATGAAGCCATGAATCAACTCAGCAATAATACACAGTAGAGAAACATGCTGTTTTGAATTCATATTTAGTAGATTTGGCAAAAGAATCCATAATAATTTGACAAGCCAGAAGTGGACTAGAAGACAAAATCTAAAAACTAAATATAAATTCATGTTACTCATCCATCTTCCTACTCACTGATCTCCCAACATTTTTTTTTCCTTCTTTCCTTCCTTCCTTGTCTCTTTCTTTTCTCACCTTTTCTTTTCTATTTCCTTGTATCCTTCTCTTTCTACTTCCATCTCTTTTTCCTTCCTTTCTTCTTTCTTTTGGAATTTCTTCTTTCTTTACTTCTGTTTTTTCTCTTTTCTTTCTTTCTCCCTCCTTCTCTCCCTCCCTCCTCCACCCCTTTCTTTCTTTCTCCCTCAGTTTGAATTAGTGAAAACTAGGATGTTACTATTTTATGGAAACATATGGTAGAACAAAGGAATAAGTACTACAATCAATTCTACAGTCAGGTGTTTCATCATCTGAAGTCATAACCAGACCTAGACAACCCTAAGCAGTTAGTCATCATCACAAATTCAAGAAAACTCCATGTAACAGTATATTCACAAATACCCCACTGTCTTAGAATTAGGAAAGTCATACCCTAGGTATTCCCCAGGGGGGAAGGGATACCCCCTTAGAAATGGGTGAATTCCCACTGGATCTCCCCATTTGTGTTGGGGATCTTGGCTCACATTCCCTCCTTGGGGAGCCCCATGGGTTTCTTTCCTTTTTTTTTTTTTTATTGTACTTTAGGGTCTGGGGTACATGTGCAGATCATGCAGGATTGTTGCATAGGTACACACATGGCAAGGTGGTTTGCTGCCTTCCTTCCCCCATCACCTATATCTGGTATTTCTCCCCATGTTAACCCTCCCCACCCCGCACTGTCCCTCCCCCAGGCCCCCACAACTGGCTGCAGTGTGTGATGCTCCCCTCCCTGTGTCCACTTGTACTAATTGTTCAACACCCACCTATGAACGATACCATGCAGTGTTTGATTTTCTGTTCTTGTGTCAGTTTGCTGAGAATGATGGTTTCCAGATTCATCCATGTCCCTATGTAGGACACGAACTCAACGTTTTTTATGGCTGCATAGTATTCCACTGTGTATATATGCCACATTTTCTTTATCCAGTCTATTGTTGATGGACATTTGGGTTGGTTCCAGGTCCTTCCTATTGTAAGCAGTGCCACAATGAACATATGTGTGCATGTGTCTTTATAAAAGAATGATTTATAATTCTTTGGGTATATACCCAGTAATGAGATTGCTGGGTCAAATGGTATTTCTATTTCTAGGTCCCTGAGGAATCGCCACACTGTCTTCCACAATGGTTGCACTAGTTTGCACTCCCACCAACAGTGTAAAAGTGTTCCTACTTCTACTTCTCCACATCCTCTCCAGCATCTATTGTCTCCAGATTTTTTAATGATTGCCATTCTAACTGGTGTGAAATGGTATCTCAATGTGGTTTTGATTTGCATTTCTCTAATAATCAATGATGATGAGCATTTTTTCATATGTTTGTTGGCCTCATAGATGTCTTCTTTTGCAAAGTGTCTGTTCATATCCTTTGCCCACTTTTGAATAGGCTTATTTGTTTTTTTCTTGCAAATCTGTTTTAGTTCTTTGTAGATTCTGGATATTAGCCCTTAGTCAGATGGGTAGATTGAAAAAATTTACCCATTTCTTCCAGGTTTACTGGTTTGTGCGCATAGAGTTATTTGTAGTAATCTCTGATGGTAGTTTGTATTTCTGTGGAATTGGTGGTGATAACCCCTTTATTGTTTTTATTGCATCTATTTGATTCTTCTCTCTTTTCTTTTTTATTAGTCTGGCTAATGGTCTACCTATTTTGTTGAATTGAGAACACTTCCATGTTGGGGAAACCTAGAAAGTTCTATTCCTTAACAAGATATGGGAAAAGTTAGAGATTGAGGAATCCCTATGACAGTCCTTTTATGGCTTCTGCCTTTTAACTCATAGAAATGACAAGCTTAATCTATGTTATGTCGAAGAGACCTAGCTAATATCACTATGAGATTTTACTGAATACCTGATGAGTAATGGTTATTCCTTCCTGTCTCTTGTTCCATAGACACCTTCACAAATTGGTACTTTATTAATTCTACCAATTTGTAATAAGGAGGCATTAACATAATAACATAACAAGTTAGAGGATTGATGGATAGATAATATATATGTGTATAGCCAATTTGTTAAATGGCTAAAATTGTAAAAATAATTCCATTTATGTTTCCCAGATAGAGACCCTCATGAAAAAAAATTAAGAGCTTCTGAAAGGAGCTAAATGTGGATTATATGTTCTGATAAACTAGTTGGTAAATTTTATAATATTGATGAGAAGTATATGTAGCCCATTACAGTTCAGTTTTTGCCTTGACTACGAAGAAGTACTTTGTGATTTCATCAGTAAAAACATTTTAAAACATAATTATTCTTTTATTTCATTAAAGGATAAAATAATATTCTGATTCCGTTATTCTAGATTACTGTGCTTGGGGATTTTCCCCCCATACTTCTTTGCTTTAACTGTAAGCCATTTAATTTTTTTAAGAGAGTAAGAAATAGATATACTTTAAGTAATCAGAATTATGTTACTATCTAAAAAGAGAATACAAGACTGATAGATAATAAGGTCATTATTTTACAGATCAGAAAACCAGAGAGTTAAAAAGGAAAACATCTCACCCAAAGCTTCTTGTCAAAGCCAACACAAATATCAGGAAACAGAGCCAGATCCTCACCTAAAGTTTCAAAACTCAAACTAGGGTCATTATTGTCATAAAGTCCTTAAGAGGATGCAAGTTGGTATATTTAGGGCTAAAACACAGATGTAGTCTTTTTGTTTTCAAAAAACAGGAACAAATGTTTCTACTTTGTGCTTATTAATATGCATATGTTCAATCTTACTCTTATAAATAAACATCTTCTTTTAAAAATAGCCAGCAATTTTTTAGCAAAAGATGTTTAAACACATGATGGAGGAATCTTAGGGAAAATCCAGAGATTGAATCCAATTTATTCCAAGAAAGGGACAGGAAATTAAATTACTAAACAAATTCACTATTTATATATTTGAAATGCTGTTAGTTTTGTCCATGTTTTGCTCATTGGTGACACAGGCTTGTTTCCTGAATGTTTATGCTAAAATTGTCTACCTGGTCTTATTACAGTATATTTGAGAGGGGAAAATTTTTCTTTACCAGATTTTAGAAAATCCCCATCATATTTCATATGTCTCAGTATATAAAATTTTCTAAAGCATAATTAATTATACAGAGTATGTAATTGAAAGATGAATAATTCTCACAGTCCCTTAATTGACCTAATTATTCATTATAGACAAAATTGGAGGAAAATAAAAAAGCAAGAAATGGCATGACATCATTTGTGGATTATTTAATAGCTAGGATTAATTTTATTGTTGGTTCTAGTTAAATACTGTTTCTTTTTTAAAAAAAAATAAAACAGCGCCTAGTTCTCCAACATTATACAAAAAAACTTGACTTCAATATTTGTCATCGTATAGGCTTATGTAATATTGCTTGCTTCCTTGAATAAATAATATTGGTGTCTTCGTCACCTTGGGCCCTCAGCAAGTGATGCTTTAACTGGCAGTGAATAATCTAAATCATTGCTCCTGAGAAGGCTCTTTTGTTTGCAAGAAGAAAAACTCTACTCAAACTAACTAGAAAAACTAAAAGAGAGGTTTATTGAAGAATATTAAAATATCCAGGAATCCAAAGATACAAAATGAAGTATAGTTGAACTTTTTGTGACCTGGGACTAAAAGAACAGAAACTAAGATATTTCAAGAACCACCTTTATTTTCTATTTTACTCTATGAATATGTTCAATATGTAAATTTTAATCACCTTTCTTTATGGCTACAAGCCCACTCTATATTACCACCAGTCAGTTCTAACTTTAAATTCTGAATTGTCTGGGTTCCTCAAAATCTTAAGTCCAAATTTCTGAGGAAGAAATGTGACTATTTTTTTTTTTAATGACTGCTGAGAGTCTCTCACAATTTATTGTCATGGACAACTAGTCAACCTGTGGATTCATTTAGCAGCGACTGTAGTGGGGTAGAGTCACGTGATCAACTAGAGTGGTAGGTGGAAAGATAATCGTTAACAAGTGACATGAACCTGATTAATATAAACCTCAGCCTGGTAATAGATAAGAATCTGTTTCCTCCTGTGTAAAAACCAATGTTTACTTAATATCTGCTTTTCCTACCCTTAAGTTGTATCTCTAGGAATACATGTGTTAATACAAAGGAAAACACATGAGCAATCATAAAGTTTTGGAATACTATCAATGATAATATATCTACTGTCAACCAAACTGTTGATAAAAAGACAAAATACACATCAGTAAGAATCATAATCTATCGCAGTATTGGGTGACTTCATATAGATTATTTTCCAGTTTAACTTAGATCAAATCAAGTATCTGACATAATTATTAAGTATATTTCTTCCTTCCCTGGTCATTCAAGTCATGGTGCCTCTTTTAGAAAAAGTGAAGAGCTGAATCTCTCACCCTGATATACAAAGTTTGAGGGATATATATTGATTTTTACATTTTCTTTATATATGTCTCTTATTGCAGGTATGTTTATTTGGCTTGGAATTTGGGTGCCTCCTTTGACTTTTCTTTGTTTTCTTATTTGTATTTGATTTTTCTTTAGCTTCTGCTGGTTCTGGTGGTTTGTTTCTTTTGTACATTCTATTTTATAGAAATCTATCACTAGTGAGGTCTTAAAAACAACACAGACCAGAGAAGAAGGAAAGGAGTAAAGAGTTCACGCCCTGAGAGCAATGGGATTTATCAAAAAGTTTGCAAAAGCAAAAGGAGATCTGTTGAAAAATAAGTTATAGACGCTTGATGTCTATATTTATTTCTTTTTGTTACTCACTTTGGAATGAATGCTACATTCTTTGTAGATTCAAAATATCCTCAGAATCCCAAGTATGTAGTAAGACCTAGAAAGGTATAATTAATTCTTTGTCATTAAGACAGATCTTTTATTCACCAATTAATGTATTTAAGGCCGGGTGCGGTGGCTCATGCCTGTAATCCCAGCACTTTGGGAGGCCACGGCCAGCAGATCACCTGAGGTCAGGAGTTCTAAACCAGCCTGGCCAACATGGTGAAACCCCATCTCTACTAAAAATACAAAAATTAGCTGGGCTTCGTAGCATCTGCCTGTAATCCCAGCTACTAGGGAGACTGAGGTAGGAGAACTGCTTGAACTGGGGAGGCGGAGGTTGCAGTTAGCTGAGATCACACCATTGCACTCCAGCCAGGGCAACAACAGCAAAACTTTGTCTCAAAAATAATAATAAATAAAATAAAATAATTTATTTACATTTTCAGCAACTTACATTTATATGTTACCATCATTTTCCAAATTTCATTATAATTGTCTATGGAAAATATTTGTTGTAACTAATCACAACACAGAGTATAGAACTATCTGGAGTTTTAAAAAGCAAGTTTCAGCACTCTTCACAATACCAAAGATGTGGAATCAATCTAAATGCCCATCAACAGTAGACTGAATAAAGAAAATGTGGTACATATACACCATGGAATACTACACAATCATAAAAAATAATGGGATCATGTCCTTGGCAGCAACATGGATGGAGCTGGAGGCCATTATCCTAAATGAACTAACACAGAAACAATATAAAATACCACATGTTCTCACTTATAAGTAGGAAGCAAACATTGAACACCTGTGAACACAAAGAAGCAAACAACAGACACCGGGGCCTACTTAAGGATGGAGGGAGGGAGGAGGGTAAAGATCAAAAAACTACCTATTAAATACTATGCTTATTACCAGGGAGGTGAAAGAACCTGTATACCAAATCCCAGTGACACACAACTTACCTATGTAACAAACATGCCAGAACCTAAAAGTTTAAAAAAAAAAAAAAACAGAACTAGTATATCTGTGGCAATGATACAGAGATGTTTTATGTGTTTCTAGAACCATTGGTAAAAGTAACTTTTTAAAAAAATTCTAACCTAAAACATTTTTATTTTAGCATCTTTAAAAATTCAGATCTAAATTTATATTTTTCAATAGAGCTATTTATGACTATATTTTTAATTCAATTCTATTTAATGAATGTATTCTCTATTAAAAAAATAAGTCTCTTACTATGAAATTTAAAATGTTTCAACTGCACGGTATTTTTGTGTAAATAGGTGTATCTTCTAGAGCTTTGCTATTCAATGTGTGGGCTGGACACAAGCAATATTGGTCCAGCTTGGCAGCTTACTAAAATTTCAGAATTTCAAATTCCTTTCCTAACTACCAGGTAAGAAACTGCATTTTAACGTGATTTCCCTGTGATTCCTATGCACACTAAAGTTTGTGACACATGGATATGAAACAATAGCTTGAGTAGCAAGGATACAGTACACCAAATACTTTCTTAGCAGAAAAACAAACCCTGCTTAAAATCTAGCTAATTACATTGGAGTGATTTAATTTCTAACCAATAAGGAATAAGGTTCATTTTATTCGAAGCTGTTTAAGAACTGTTTTGCAGGACACTGATGGAAATGCTTTCATATGATATCTCACAGAATTTAATCCATCCCAAAATATAATCTTACATATTTTCAAGAAAGTTGAGTTTTGTTTTAATTATGTAAATTTAAATTCAGAAATAAGTCTTCAGTACTTGATAAGTCTCACCAACTATAAAACTTGTAAATTTCCTCTTTGGTAATATTTAATCCCACTAATTTATGTAACAGTTTTATTTTCTTTCAATCTTTTTCTCTATAAATGCAGTATAACAATATTAAACAATAAAACAATAAATATAAATAAACAACAATAAAATAAAAAGTTAGTTTGCTGCGAAACTAAATCAACCAAACTGGAAATTCAGCCTGTTTTTTTTCCACTCCTATGGAAATGTTAAACACATTAACCCCAAGTGAAATGCTTAGTAACAGTAAAATTCTTATGGTACATGACACAATATAATTATATGATTTTTATAAGAAAGTGGATGATTTTTAGTATAATTTTTGAGCATCTGTCTTGAATAAGGCATTGGCTATTTAACAATAAGGATTTTTAAACTCTTTATGGGTACTTACTTCTAAAAGGCAGAAATTCTTTTGGAAAGATAGGTACATAGACCTGGAAAGGTAAGTGAGCTTAAGAGATAACGTAAGCATGGTACATGCCAAATAAGTAAGAAACAAGTGTTTTACCAGTTCTGTTGAGAAAATAATGATTAATTGGGGAAAGGTAGCTAAAAAGCCGATTTCTTAAAGAATGTTAAATTTAACTTGGGCTTTAAAGGATGTAAAATAATTGGCAAAAAAATATAGAATTTCAGCGAAGGGTAATTGCTCACAAAGATGCTGAGATAAAATTCCACAGGTTGAAATGGGAGAACTGTTTTTAAGAACAGTGAGAGATCTGCTTAGGGCTGCTTTGTTTGTCATGGATCTCAATTATTACATACCCTTTCTCACAAAGTCATTTTGAAATGACGAAAAAAAGAAGTTACAAAATTAAAACCACAAGGAAAAGGGTATCAGCAGTAGACCAAAAATGTTGAGGGATTTCCATAATTAGAAAGTAGATGGGATAAGATTGACACAGAAACCAAAAGAGAGAAACTCACAGTCTACAGAAAAAAAATCTACTGTGGTGAGAACTCTTCCTGAGGGAGGTGCAGAAAAACTCCAAGCTCAGATTGAATGAGGACAGATATGAAAAATGAATTGAAAAGTTATTATCCAATTTATGACACTAATTTACAATTATACTAATATAGATTTATATATTAACTAATTAATCCAAGTAAGTAACTAAAGATGATTTAATCAAATATATTCTTATATGGTAGCTGGAACAGAAATAACTTTCTCCATCCCCATTATATAACTGTAGCTGTTAGCTCTATTAGTTTGCCTCTAGGATAAAGTTTATAATGCGCTCTGAAAACAAAATGTAGGATCTTTTTTGAGTGGACTTGTATTGAGGATCCATGTCAGAGAGGGCAATTCTGAAAAACATTGAGAAAGTCCACAGTGGATGAGGAGGAAGTTATTTTTTCAAGGAAAGACAACTTTACTTGACAGGAAGATATAATAAAGCTCTCTACACACAGTCATTTTTTTCTTCTTTTACAAAACGTGAGAACCTTTAGACTGGTTGTATACTTTGTGCCTACAAATCCTGAAAGAAAGTGTGACGGCAGTAGCTTCCCCTCACTGACACAGTGCCTGCAATAGCCCTTCCATCAAGTGAAAGGTCTACTGTGGAAACACATTTATAGAATTGTTTAGGAAACTCATAGCATCTGACTACCAGTCATTCTAGTAGTAATGAACAATTAGGAAGAGATCACAAAGGATCACAAAATAGTTTGGAAAAACCAAGAGCATGCAAAACAAAGATCAAGAAAAATAAAGCAAACATCTAAACATCTAAATTTGGAGGAAACAGATAATACGTGAAACAGAGAAGAACTTCAAAACTTTTAAAAATCAGTGTCCATACTATGATTCAAAAGTGTTACATCAGCCAAACGAGAGGTGACTGCCTTAGAAAAAAGGAGAAATTAGAATACCTATATATTAAAAACACAAGTAATAAAGTAAAATATTTAATATAAAGGTTGACTAATAGAATGGACCTAAATAAAGACTGAGCAAATAAATAATCCAGAAGATAGTGTAATAAATTCTCCAAAGAGTAAAACAACCCAATAAAGGAGTAGATAACAATAGGAGTACTACCACATGATAGTAAGCCATGTGGCTAATGTGTATACGCTCCTTTGGCACTCAATTGGAGTTTCAGATAGAGAGAACAGGAAAAATGTGATGAAGAAAACAAAGAAAAAATAGTGGAAAAATATTTATCTGAATTGACAGTGCATCAGTGGGCTTTTCTTTGGGGAGCACAAGGAGAATCAATCAGACAAATAGGGACCCCCCAAGAGTACTTAAGAAAAATCAAAGGATTTCAGATGAAGACTTCATCAACATACTCTGCTAGGCTATTCTCAGCTTGGGGTAGGATGGGGTGGGGTTAGGGCAGGTGACTGTTTACCCCAGGCAATGTCCAGAGACATTTGTTATCACAGTTGGTAGAAGGTGGGAGGGGAATTTCTGGCTTCTGGTGGGTCCAGGCAAGAAATGTTGCTAAACATCCTACAATGCACAGGACAACTGTCTGCAACAAAGAGTTGTCTTATCCAGAAATGTAATAGTGTAGAAGCTGAAAAACTTTGCTGAATGAATTCTCTCCCTACCCCTGAGACCTTAATGGCATTTTGAAAATACTTTCATCCTCCCCAGCATATGCTTTAGAAGCTCTTCTTTTCTTCTCTACTCCCAGAAGATTCTCATAATCTTTTTAAAATTATTATTACTTATTTTTGGAGATGGAGTTTCACTCTTATTACCCAGGCTGGAGTGCAATGGTGAGATCTCTGCTCACTGCAACCTCCGCCTCCTGGGTTCAAGCGATTCTCCTGCCTCAGCCTCCTGGATAGCTGGGATTACAGGCATGTGCCCTCTTGCCTGGCTAATTTTGCATTTCTAGCAGAGATAGGGTTTCTCCATGTTGACCAGGCTGGTCTCGAACTCCTGACCTCAGGTGATCTGCCCGCCTCGGCCTCCCAAAGTGCTGGGATTACAGGCCTGAGCCACTGTGCCTGGCCTTTCATTATTTTTATAAAGCCATTCTTACAGAAAGTTGAGGGTATCCTGAAAGTCAGCACCATCTTGTGCTTGGTGTCTATGAGATTCAAATTTCTCTGTGATTCACTGGAGAAAAATCAATCACTTGACTTACCTTTACCAGTACTTTCCTGTGTCTACTGGAGGATAATTTAACCCATGTGTTTGTTCTTTGTGTCTCCTTTAAGACTAAATGCAAATCCTTCCTAATTTGCAGCAATCCTTATTGCTGGTTGGCTGTATTGTGTGCTAGAGGAGTTGGAGATTTTATTCTTTTGTTTTTTTTTTTTTTTGGTCATTTCAATGGCCTTTGTGGAAGCAGGAGAGGTAAGCACATATACTCAGATTGCCATTTCTACTGAAATTTTCTCATTACCTTTGAAAACATATCCATAACATATTACTGTGAAGAACTGAAGAATCATCAGGAACTTGTGAACATTTATCTTTTCAGTTGTTTTTGTTGTTGTTGTTTAAAAAAAGATTGAAAGTATTTCCTATGTGTTTTTAAAAATTTAATTTTGACATTGATATTTTTACAAAAAGAAAATTTTCTTCATAGGATCAGATCTTAAAGTGGAAACTTATTTTAAAACTGGATATTAATAAACATTATCATAATAATACTTTATAGCCTTTCACATAAAAAGTACTTTCACAATACATTACTCCATTTGAACCTCACAACTCTCCTGGAGTAGGTATTGCTATGACCTTTTAACTGTGAGAAAATTGAAGCCTTGAGAGACTGGGTGACTTTTCATTGAAGCCACAGAATTAGATCTAAGCCACGTCTTCTAATTCTTTATTTAATATACCTGCTGGTCTATGCTATTGCTTTCTTACATTGTATGGGTTGCTCCATTCCATGATGAGGAGGGAGTTATGCAATGATCCAAGTAGAGTGTCTTGTATTACATCTTCTCTCTTGCTATGTCTCCATTGATGCCAGCCACAGAGCCCTATTAACATGAGTATCCACTAGCTCATTGTAAAAAAAAAAAAAAAAAAAAAAATCAATAAATAAATGACAATGCTCACAATGTAGAAAAACTTCTAAGTAACCTGAGGCATAGAAGCATAGTCAAGCCTAACTTCTTGAGTATAGATCAAAGAAAAAATAATTTTTAAAGAATTTTCCAGATGTGGCTTAAATCATGCCATATTGTGTGTACTTCTTCCCAGTATACAAAACCTCACTTTTGTGTCTTTTGGTTCATTATTTCCTTGCTTCTACCTTCATTCAGTATTTGGGAAGTTAGAAAAATGACTTACTCTCAGTTCTACTTTTTTAGAAAGTCAAAGCTTTACTCATGGAAGTATTGATTTCTAGTAGAATGAAACTATATGTTAATCATAACCTCCTTTCTTCTTGGAAACTGAGGCAAGTACTGTGATTTATCTTCAAAAATGTAGACTAATAAAAATGTCGTCTCCCTATTTTTTCCTTACTACAACTAGTCCCTACACTTAGCCCAAAGGGAAAAATACCTCTTTATTGTTGGCCACACTCAGTGTTGCTGGGTCAAATGAGCATTTGCATAAGTTAATGAAAAGTTAGCACGGCAGGAACAAGAGAAATATGTGTATGACCCTCCTATGAGAAAAATATTCCTGTCTTTACTGTTTCTTATAACTGGTATCAGGAATAAAAAAGAGCTTAAACATTTGTTTAGTATTTAATATGTCAAGTATTGTTTTAAAAAATAAGTACTTTGCATTACTGCCTAGTCTTCACAAAACTTCATTGAGTATGGTACTATTTTCTATGTGATCTTACAGATAAAAAAGAAAAGAAGAGAGACGTAGTAATTTGCCTAATAAGTTGTAAGGTCTGGATTCAAACTCAGTCCAATTATAGCATTTGCTCCTAATAGTTTGATAATTTCATTTTTTCAGGATTATAGGAAATTTTCAATACATTATCAAGATTATTTTTTCCATTTCTGACATATTCTTTTCATGGCAAGTTATGTTACTGAATTTTTCATATGTGCATCAGAATTGTAGGTAGAAATATTAATGTAAATTATATAAAATTGTATTGTATGTACTACTTTTTAAAAAAATTCCAGGTTTTCTTGGTGTAGCCAAAGTGCTTGCATTGTCTAAGTGGCTCTTGACAGCAGACTGTAACTTAGATACATAATGGTTTTTGTCATTTCATTCAATTCTTTCATTTTCATTTGATTTGTTTGTGGTAAACTTCCTTTCATATGCTCTCAGAGACTGTCCTAAATCTCTACATTGTCCTCTAGATCATTACTATCACACACATCTTCAGCAAATACCTATATTTCCCATTTGATGGGCAACTACAGACCATCCAGTAATGAATATCTTCAGGTCTTTCATTGTGTTAACATGGTGTACCAAATTTATTGATTTGTGTATGTTGAACCATCCTTGTACTCTAGGGATAAATCCCACTTAATCATGGTGAGCGATCCTTTTAAGGGGCTTTTGAATTCAGTTTGTTAGTACAAGTAACCCTTGGACAACAGGCGTTTGAACTATGTTGGTCCACTTATATGTGTGTTCTCTCCCACCTCTGCCACTCCTGAGACAGCAAGACCAACCCCTCCTCATCCTCCTCTTCCACCTCCTCCTCAGCCTACTCAACATGAAGACATTGAGGATGAAGGCCTTTATGATGATCCACTTCCACTTAATGAAGAGTAAATATATTTCCTCTTCCTTATAATTTTCTTTAAAATACTTTCTTTTCTTTAGCTTACTTTATCATAAGAACATAGTATATAATATACATACTAAACATATGTGCTAATCAACTGTTTATGTTATTGGTTAGGTTTCTGGTCAAAAGTAGGATATTAGTAGTTAAGTTTGGCAGAGTCAAAAGTTATATGTGGATTTTTGGCTGGATGGGGTGGCATATTTTGGATTAGCACTCCTAATCTCCATATTGTTTAAGGGTCAATTGTACATTGATATTATCATGTAACCATCACCATCATTCATCTCCAAAATTCTTTTCATCTTGTAAAACTGAAACTCTGTACCCATTAAACAATAACTCCCCATTCTCCTTTCTTCCAGCCCCTGGTAACCACCTTTCTACTTTCTGTTTTATGATTTTGACTAGTACCTTATAGAAGTGGAGCTTCTTAGATGTTTCTATTTATGTCCCTAATCAAATTCAGGAAATTTTCAAATAGTCTGTGACTTTTATCTCTCTCTTCTCCTTCTAGAATATCCACGATGTATATGCTGGTCCTGTTGATAGTATACCACAGGTTCTTTAGTACTTTATTTTTTAAATTTCTGTTATTCAGATTCAATAATTTCAATGATCCCATCTTCATGTTTAACAATTATTCCTTTTGACTTCTCAAATATTTCTTGGACTCTCTCTAGAAAACTTTTCATCTGCATTGCAGTAGTCCTACATTTTCCATGGGAGATGTTTCAGCAAGTGGATGCCTGGAACTGAAGATAGCACCAAACCCCATTGTCATCAATCAGAACACATTTCTGTTCACATCTTTCATCCACAAACTTAATGCATTTTTCATGTTAACTAAACACTTGTAATGCATTGTGACCACAACATTTGCAGTTTGAGGTGCAACAGCAAACCCAATACAATTAGTTTTCCTTCTTCACAATTAGAACATCCATTTTTATAACAGATCTTAGCAACCGCAGCATACAATTTTTTCTTTCTTAATTAAGCCAAGAACTTTCACCTTTTCACTTACAGAAAGCACTTTACAGCTTCTCTCTGGTATTTCTGAATTTCTAGCATCAGTACCCTTGAACTTTGGTTCCATTATTAATAAGAAAAGGGTTACTTGAACATAAGCATTGTGATACAACAATGGTAAATCTGATAACAGAGATGGCTAAGTGACTCATGGCAGATAGAGTATATGCAGATACATTAGACAAAGGGATGATTTATATCCTGGGCAGAATGGAGTAGGACAGGGAAAGATTTCACCAATCTACTCAGAAAAGCATGCAATTTAAAACTTGTAAGTTTTTTATTTTTGGAATTTTCCATTTAATATTTTTGGACCATGGTTGAATTAAAATAATTGAAACTATGGAAAAGAAAACTGCAGATAAGAGGGGGACTACTGTGTTGTACTTTTTAGCTTCCGAATTTCTCTTTAGTTTCTTTTTAGATTTCCTATCTCGTTATATTTCCACTTTGCTCATACAACAACTTTCTTGGCTTTTTCAGGTTTTCCTATAGTTATTTGAGCATCTTAAAGGCAACTGTTTTTAAAAAGTTTTTGTATAGTAGATCTGCCATCAGTTCTGTTGGCTTACATTTTCCTCTGAATGAAACATACTTTCCTGTTTCTTAGTATGCCTTATGACGTTTTTTAAACTGGACTTTTGAATCTAGTAGTATGATAATTCTGGAATTCAGATTATTTCCCTTGCTCAGAGTTACTTAGGGTTTTTTTGTTTGTTTTGATTTGATTTGATTGTTGTAGGTTGTTTCTGTGCTTAGGATAAGCCTAATGTGTAAACAAGGTATTTTTTGAGACTTCACCTGTCCCTGGCATTATGGTGACTTTCTAATTTTCCCCATATAAGCAATCACTTTTGAATATCCTACTTTTATTTTTTTATTCCTGGCTCTCAAAAGGGAAAAAAGAGAAAAATGAATGGGGAAAGGATACTGACCCTTTAATTCTCCTGGAGGTCACTTCATCTGGAGGGAAAAGGGCTTCCAACTATGCAGGGAGGTATAACACTAACAGATGCTCATCTCTGGTGTTTGTACTTCCATAATCAGAAGAAGCTGCCAGTGATTAGAATACAGATCTCTGCTATTGTAGGACAGGATCTTTATTGCCCACCTTGGCTCCTGCAAGCTATGTGTAAGCTTCTCCAAGAACACACGAACTGCTGCCTGCCACAAATCTGGGGGTATGGGGTGGATGGCTGCTGTCAAGCTAAGAGCTGATACTGACTGAAGTTAATCATAATTGACCATCCACATCTTCACCTGGAAGTTGCAAACCTTCAATAGACTCCAAATTTCCAAAATAGTTACACTGAAAAGATTCTGCCACTGTAGTTGCCTGGATGGGGAGATGGATGCCTGCTGCTTTCTATTCTGCCATCTTTCCAGAATCTTCTCATGCCCACATAAGTCTTTGTAAGGGTCATCAATAGCTTCTTATATCAGTAATAAATACAAAGACTCTACAATGAGAATAATATTTTCACAAAATACTTTCTAAAGTGGATATATAATATTATGTAAGACCACTGTCCTGATGTTTGCTCAACACATTTGTGCAATTTTAAGTATTTTTTCCAGTGGCACCAAAATATACCCTAATATATATGTTGATTAGCTGATATTGAAAACTGCTAACAATTTTCATTTTCTATATTCTTTCCTATAGATTATTCTATTTGATGACTCTTCATCTCAAACACAATAGGAGTGTGCTTCCCCTATGGGTTCCATAAATTTCCATTGGAAGAAATGATTTTCCTTGTCTGGTAATATTGCCTGTGCTATCCAAAGTATTTGCTTTCCCAACTTAGATTTTGAAGTTGGAAGAAGTGGCAAGAATTGAAAAGCAAGAAGCAAATGTTACTAGAAACACCTATAAAAAAGAATTATTTCTGAAGAACATTTTTAAAGAGCCAAAATCTGTCAGGTAAGAATGAAATTAATGTGCAAAATAAGTAAGAATGGACTACTTGGATGTAATTTCTGAAATGGCAGGGTATGTATTCTGGTATAAAGCACAAAATACATGTCCTAACTTGAGTAATTTTGTCCCTTTGTTTATGATTATGAAAATGGTAGGGAAGAGACAGGGGATTCTTCTTTCTCCTGGAAAATCCCTGTTTCTTCCCTCTTAGAATTGAAAGGGGCTACCTCTATGTTATGAGGCTACTAGGGGAATTTCAGCGAACTCCTGTGGGGAAAGAGATGGAAGCAAGTATTCCTCACAATCCCACTAATCAACCACGGGTTTCTTATGAGCATCTATAGGATTCCCATAAGTCCCACTGAGGGATAAGCAGTCAAAACAGAATCCCCACATTTAGTCATACTTACTATACTGCCTGTTACTAACTGAAACAACTGTTCATTCCCCTGAAGCCTGGAGCCAACTGGGCATGGGCTAGAAGTTAAGAAGTTGCAGGAGGCCTTCATGGTCACCATGGCTTCCTTGCATGCAGGATCAGTTCATTACATACAGGATGCCCATGACATTGGTCATCTGAAGACTTAGATTTATGCAACTACCAAAATGATTTGAAATCAAATTTCCATTCATTTCGTGGAATCCCATCTATGGCACTTCTGATTAACCCATAACTCTCAATTTTTCTCATGTTGACCTCTTTCATAAAGGCTGCATATTCTCCCATAAGACAAAACCTCAGCCCCTGAGGCAGGGCTGTAATCCTCCTGGCTCCCTACTGCCACTTCCTGTCTATTGCACATCCATTTTGGTCAAGAAGTCTCTGCTCCTCTTAAGCTTATTCTGTCTGGTGTTAGATTCTTTTACCCAGATCTGCTGCTCTCATGATCTTACCTTCAGTCAATTCACTGCCATTTAATAAGAGCATTGTCATCAGACCAACAGTCTTCATCCTCACCTATCCAACATCTTACCTTGCGTCGAAGTCACTTAACCAACCTCCTGTATACCAAAGATCTTTACCTCCATTCAGCTTCTACAGTGACACATATACAAACTTATACCACGCATCTAGGCAACCCCTGAAATTAACTTACCTTCAGAATCTAACTACAAACTGCTATTTTAACTCTTTTGCTCAATAAAAAACAAAAGAAGGAAAAAAAATCCCTTCATACCCTCTAGCGCCGTTTCCTATCATCTTCTTTCATGGCCATATTCCTTAAAAGAATTACCTGCCCTCACTGTCTCTAGTTCCTCACTGCACAGTCTTTCTTCAGCCACTGCATTGCAGCTCCAGCCACAACTCATGAAACTATCCTCATTAAGGTTAAAATTGTCCTCCTAATCACTTGAAAATCATCTTTGAAATTCTTTTTGGTTTGGCTTACTTGACTCCCCTCTCTTCTGCCACTTCCCTAGTTGTTCCTTGTTTAGTTCTCTATCCACCCCTTAATTACTAATGGCTCCCAGAGCTCCAACTGTGCTAGCTCTCTTTCTGGGCCCTCTTCTAAAACAGCTTAGCCACTGGCAGTACTTCACCCATCAAAGGTGGACAATGACTGCCTAGTCTATACACATCAGTCTCATGATATTCTCTCAAGCTTCAATCAGGATTTTCCTTTGCCTCTCAAATGTCTCCACTTAAATATCCTGCAGATATATCACTATAACATGCTGTTTCTCCATGCATGTATGTAGTAAATCATACCACACAAACAAGAAGCAGGTGAGGTTTTCTAGGCTAAATATCACAGGGGACAAAGTTATTTTCCATGTCTATGGCTTACTTAAACATTATCTGGATTATTACAATCATTATCCAGATTGCATAGCGAATACTGCCTCTTTACAGTTTGATTTTTAATACCCACACAACTTTCCTTCTAAATATTCAAGTTACTTAGTATAAGACCAAACTTTTGACCTGGGGGGTTGGCTCATGCCTATAATCCCAGCACTTTGGTAGGCTGAGGCGGGAGAGTCACTCGAGGTCAGGAGTTTGAGATTAGCCCGGCCAACCTGGTGAAACTCCATTTCTACTAAAAATACAAAAATTAACCGGACATGGTGAAACATGCCTGTAATCCCAGATACTTGGGAAACTGAGGCAGGAGAATTGCTTGAACCCAGGGGCAGAGGTTGCAGTAAGCCAAGATTGCACCATTGTACTCCAACCTGGATGACAGAGTGAGAATCCGTCTCAAAAAAAAAAAAGACCAAACTTTTCAAAAATCTAAATACAAATACTGATATCATCTAATATAAAGTTAAATAGAGTAGTATTTTGTCTTTCAAACTGAAAATACATTTTAGTAATGCTCTTATTGTTTAGTAAAAACTACATTTGCATTTGTGACAAAAACATTGTTATTCTAGTCTAAAGAGAAACCATCTCAACAAAGATCATTAGAAAATCATTTTAGATACCTAGTTGATACTGCCAGTAGCATAAAATAAATAAATTAATTAATTAATAATAATAAAATTTAAAAAGAAAATCATTTTAGAAACGTTTAGGTCATTAGCATAATTTAAAAAAATTAATTCAAGAGTCTCTGTCATAATATTGCTCAACCTAACCAAACTAGAATTTTAACAGTAGAAAAGGCATTTTCACAATAATAATGAAGGCTACGATAAATCAGTTAGCAGTATATGCAGGACATCTCCAATTTGTTCCTCAGATCCTGGACTCCTTCTTCTTTGTTCCTCAGGTCTGTCCTGGGAAACTGGCCAAAGGAAGGGGAGAGAGAAGAAAAAGAAGCTAGGCTATTTCTCTTCCTCTCCCTCCTCATGTGACAATTAATTTTATATATCAACTTTGTGGGGCTGCACTGCCCAGATATGTGGTCAAAGATTATTTTGAATGCACCTATGAAGATGTATTCAGATGAGATTTAACATTTACATTGCTGAACTTTGAGTAAAACAGATTGTCCTCCATAATATAAGTGGGTTTCATCCAATCAGTTTAAATCCTGGGCAGAATAAAAGACTGACTTGCCCCCAGAGCAGGAGGGAATACTGGCACCCAATTGCCTTCAAATTTCAGACATGAACTACAGCATTAGCTCTTCCTAGGTCTCCAGCCTGCTGGCCACTCGGCAGATTTTGGACTTGTCAGCCTACATTATTACATGAGCAAATTCCTTAAAAAATTCACACACACACACACACACACACACACACACACACACACACACACCCCTATTAGGTCTGTTTCTCTGTAGAACCCTCATACATCCTGCTTCAGCTCTAAAAGTCAGGAAATAGAAGCATCCCCCACTCCCTTACTATAGCTCAGGTAAAATAGCCCCTTCTCCTCTGTTCCAGCTCTCACTAGGTCAATCTAGTGTCTCTTGTTCCTTGATGATAAGAGTAGTATTATTTTCCCCTGTAGCTAGTCTGTCGTGTCTTACCATCCTTTCATCCTAGCACTGCCAATACTTCTGAGAGCAGTCCTTTCATTCGCAACTCAGGGGTTGAACGTGGGTTCTTACCACAAGCTGCGTGTTAGAATCAGCTGGGAAGCTTTTAAGAAATCTTAACAGCCAGGCCACAAACCAGACCAACTAATGCAGAAACTCTGAGGATAGAACATGGGCATGTATTTTTCAAAGCTCCCCAAGCATTTCTAGAGTACAGCCAAGACTGAGAACCACTGCGCCAATGTCTCTTCATTTGAATAATTTGAGAGGAATGTTGTTTCCAGCCAGAACCTGAAAAAATATTCTACCATCAAAAATATATACATGTGCTTAAAATCCTATAGGCACTTGTCACCAGTACTTTTCATATGACTATTTTCTATACTTTCATGTATTGTCATTTTATCTCACTTTTAAGACTGTGATTGATTTTTTCTCTCTCCCATTCTCTCCAAATGTTCCAACTCATGGCCCTGCTCAAATCTTGTCTCTCAGCCACTGTTCTTAGCTTCTTTACACACACACACACACACACACACACACACACACACA